>NC_072013.1:29317049-29322049 GCF_027791375.1 Indicator indicator
CCTAACCCCAAACACTAAAGGTAACACTAACCCTACCTAAATCTAACCCTAACCCTAAATCCTAACCCTAACCCCAACTCTAACCCTAAACCTAACCTTATCACTAACCCTAACGTTTAACTCTAACCCTAATGCTAGCTCTAACCCTAACCCTAAACCTAACAGTAACCCTAACCCAAACCCCAAACACTAACGGTAACACTAACCCTATCTAATCCTAAACTTAACACTAACAGACTACACTAACCCTAACCCTAATCCTAACCCTAACCCTAACCCTAACCCTAACCCTAAACCCTAACCCTAAGACTAACCCTAAGGTTAACCCTAATCCTAACCCTAATCCTAACCAACCCTAACCCCTAACCCTAACCCTAACGCCCATCTCTAACCCTGACCCTAACCCTAACATAACCCTATCCATACTTTAAACCTAACCCTAACCCTAACCCTAAACCTAACCTAAGGCTAAACCTATCCCTAACCCTAAACCTAACCTAAGGCTAAACCTATCCCTAACCATAAACCTAACCCTAACCGTAATCCTAATCCTAACCCTAACCCTAACCCTAACCCTAACCCTAACCCTAACCTTTACCCTAACCTTAACCGTAACCCTAATCCTAACCGTAACCCTAATCCTAACCATAACCCTAACCCTAACCTAACACTAACTCTAATGCTAACCCTAACTCTCACCCTAACCCTAATCCTAACCTTGAAACCTAACACTAAGCCTAAACCTAATACTAATCCTAATACTTAAACCTAACCCTAACCCTAAACCTAACCTAACCCTAACCTAAGGCTAACCCTAAAACTAACCCTAACCATAACCCTAATCCTAACCCTAAACCTAACCATAAACCTAACCGTAACCCCAAACCTAACACTAAACCTAACCTTATCCCTAACCCTAACATTTAACTCTAACCCTAACCCTAGCTCCAACCCTAACACTGACCCTAACCCTAAACCTAACCGTAACCCTAACCCTAACCCTAAACACTAACGGTAACACTAACCCTACCTAATCCTAATCTTAACCCTAACAGATTACACTAAACCTAACCCTAACCCTAATCCTAACCCTAACCCTAACCCTAACCCTAACCCTAAGGTTAACCCTAATCCTAACCCTAATCCTAAACCTAACCCTAACCAACCCTAACTCCGAACCCTAACCCTAACGGCTATCCCTAACCCTAACCCTAACCCCAACCCTAACCATGCCATAAACCTATCCATACTCTAACCCTAACCCTAACCCTAACCCTAAACCTGACCCCAACCCTAAACCTAACCCTAAACCCTAAATCTAAACCTAACCGTAACCCTAACCCTAACCTTACATCCTAACCCTAACCCCAACTCTAACCCTAACGCTGAAAATAACCCTAACCCTAAACCTAACCTTATCCCTAACCCTAACCTTTAACTCTAACCCTAACCCTAACCCTAACCCTAACCCCGAACCCTAAGGTTAACCCTAATCCTAACCCTAACCCTAACCAACCCTAATCCCTAACCCTAACCCTAACGCCTATCTCTAACCCTAACCCTAACTCAAACCTGAACACTAAACCTAACATAACCCTATCCATACTCTAAACCTAACCCTAACCCTAACCCTAACACTAACCCTAACCCTAACCCTAACCCTAACCTAACCCTTAAACCTAATCCTAAACATAACCCTAACCTAACCCTAACCTAAGGCTAACCCTAAACCTAACCCTAAGCCTAACCCTAACCCTAAATCTAACCCTACACTTAACCCTAACCCTAAACCTAACCCTGAAACCTGACCCTAAACCTAACCCTAAGACTTACCCTAACCCTAATCCTAACTCTAACCCTAACCCTAACCCTAACCCTAATCTTAACCCTAACCCTAACCCTAACCGTAACCTAACACTAACGCTAACCCTAACTCTCACCCTAACACTAACCCTAATCCTAACCCTTAAACCTAATCCTAAACATAACCCTAACCTAACCCTAACCTAAGGCTAACCCTAACCCTAAGCCTAACCCCAAACACTAAAGGTAACACTAACCCTGCCTAACCCTAACCCTAACCCTAACCCTAACCCTAACCCTAACCCTAACCCTAACCCCAACCCTAACCCTAACCCCGAACCCTAAGGTTAACCCTACTCCTAACCCTAACTCTAACCAACCCTAACCCTTAACCCTAACCCTAACGCCTATCTCTAACCTTAACCCTAACCCAAACCTGAACACTAACCCTAACCTAACGCTAACCCTATCCCTAACCCTAACCCTAACCCTAACCCTAACCTAACGCTAACCCTATTCCTAACCGTAACCGTAACCGTAATCCTAACCCTAACCCTAACCGTAATCCTAACCCTAAACCGAACCCTAACCCTAACATTAACCGTAACCCTAATCCTAACCTTAACCCTAATCCTAACCCTAACCCTAACCCTAACCCTAACCCTAACCCTAACCCTAACCCTAACCCTAACCCTAACCCTAACCCTAACCCTAACCCTAACGCTAAACCCTAACCCTAACCCTAACCCTAAACGTAACCCTAACCCTAACCCTAACCTTAACCCTAACCCTAACCCTAACCCTAACCCTAACCCTAACCCTAACCCTAACCCTAACCCTAACCCTAACCCTAACCCTAACCCTAACCCTAACCCTAACCCTAACCCTAAACCCTAACCCTAACCCTAACCCTAACCCTAACCCTAACCCTAACCCTAACCCTAACCCTAACCCTAACCCTAACCCTAACCCTAACCCTAACCTAACCCTAACCCTAACCCTAACCCTAACCCTAACCCTAACCCTAACCCTAACCCTAACCCTAACCCTAACCCTAACCCTAACCCTAACCTAACCCTAACCCTAACCCTAACCCTAACCCTAACCCTAACCCTAACCCTAACCCTAACCCTAACCCTAACCCTAACCCTAACCCTAACCCTAACCCTAACCCTAACCCTAACCCTAACCCTAACCCTAACCCTAACCCTAACCCAAACCTAACCCTAACCTAACATAACCCTAACCCTAACCCTAACCCTAACCCTAACCCTAACCCTAACCCTAACACTAACCTAACGCTAACCCTATCCCTAACCATAACCCTAACCGTAATCCTAACCCTAACCGTAATCCTAACCCTAAACCGAACCCTAACCCTAACATTAACCGTAACCCTAATCCTAACCTTAACCCTAATACTAATCCTAACTCCAACCCTAACCCTAACCCTAACCCTAACCCTAATCCTAACCCTGAACCCTGACCCTAAACCTAACCCTAAGACTAACCCTAACCCTAATCCTAACTCTAACCCTAACCCTAACCCTAATCTTAACCCTAACCCTAACCCTAACCCTAACCCTAACCGTAACCTAACACTAACGCTAACCCTAACTCTCACCCTAACACTAACCCTAATCCTAACCCTTAAACCTAATCCTAAACATAACCCTAACCTAACCCTAACCTAAGGCTAACCCTAACCCTAAACCTAAGCCTAACCCCAAACACTAATGGTAACACTAACCCTGCCTAACCCTAACCCTAACCCTAACCCTAACCCTAACCCTAACCCTAACCCTAACCCTAACCCTAACCCTAAGGTTAACCCTAATCCTAACCCTAACCCTAACCAACCCTAACCCCTAACCCTAACCCTAACAACTATCTCTAACCCTAACCCTAACCCAAACCTGGACACTAAACCTAACATAACCCTATCCATACTCTAAACCTAATCCTAACCCTAACCGTAATCCTAACCCTAAACCGAACCCTAACCCTAACATTAACCGTAACCCTAATCCTAACCCTAACCCTAACCCTAACCCTAACCCTAACCCTAACCCTAACCCTAACCCTAACCTAACCCTAACTCTAACGCTAACCCTAACTCTCACGCTAACCCTAACCCTAATCCTAACCCTTAAACCTAACCCTAAAAATAACCCTAACCTAACCCTAACCTAAGGCTAACCCTAACCCTAACCCTAAGCCTAACCCCAAACACTAAAGGTAACACTAACCCTGCCTAACCCTAACCCTAACCCTAACCCTAACCCCAACCCTAACCCTAACCCCGAACCCTAAGGTTAACCCTACTCCTAACCCTAACCCTAACCAACCCTAACCCCTAACCCTAACCCTAACGCCTATCTCTAACCCTAACCCTAACCCAAACCTAACACTAACATAACCCTATCCCTAATCTAAACCTAACCCTAACCCTAACCCTAACCCTAACCCTAACCCTAACCCTAACCCTAACCCTAACCTAACGCTAACCCTATCCCTAACCATAACCGTAACCGTAATCCTAACCCTAACCCTAACCGTAATCCTAACCCTAAACCGAACCCTAACCCTAACATTAACCGTAACCCTAATCCTAACCTTAACCCTAATCCTAATCCTAACCCTAACCCTCACCCTAACCTAACCCTAACTCTAACGCTAACCCTAACTCTCACCCTAACCCTAACCCTAATCCTAACCCTTAAACCTAATCCTACACATAACCCTAACCTAACCCTAACCTAAGGCTAACCCTAACCCTAACCCTAACCCTAACCCTAAGCCTAACCCTAACCCTAAACCTAACCCTACCCTTAACCCTAACCCTAATCCTAACCCTGAAACCTGACCCTAAAGCTAACCCTAAGACTAACCCTAACCCTAATCCTAACCCTTAAATTTAACCCTAACTCTAACCTAAGCCTAACCCTATCCCGAATCCTAACCCTAACCCTAACCTTAACCCTAACCCTAACATTAATCCTAACCCTTAAACCTGACACACAACCTAACCCTAAGCCTCAGCCTAAGCCTAACCCTAACCCTAACCCCGAACCCTAAATTTAACCCTAATCCTAACCCCTAACCCTAACATTAACACCTATCTCTAACCCTAACCCTAACCCAAACCTGAACACTAAACCTAACATAACCCTATCCATACTCTAAACCTAACCCTA